>NC_140476.1:650000-665000 GCF_051167445.1 Perissodus microlepis
TTTTAGAGGATCTGGTATAATATTAACTTGTCTGCTGTAAAGAGAAGAGTAAACTTTTCCTGAGTTGCTGTTGCGGGCAGACTGTAGGAGGGTTCATGTGAACGTAGCGCTGGGATGGGGCTGGTTTGGTTCTGTTAACCTCTGACGATGATGTCATGTGCCTGCGATGTGTCTGTCCTCCATGTGAGCTGTATCACCTGTTTGTGCAGGTAAGCAGCGTCTGGATTACGTGGAGGACTACCAGGACCTGTACACCCGCTCAGAGACCCTGGACGTCGAGGTCTTCTCCATCCTGTCTGAGGGCCTGTTCATGGCTGCAGCCAACAAGTAATAACACGGCAGCAGAAACACAGCTGTGGACAAGTCTCTGTCCTCTCAGTCTAACCCTCGTGTCTCCCCTGGCAGGGACTCTCGGTCCGGCTCAGGTATCTACAGGTGGACCAACGCCTCCTTCCAGCTCTACCAGAACATCAGCACTCAGGAGGCTCGATCCTGGAAACACTTCACCATCGACGACAAGGTGAGCGCCTCCAACATGGACGAGGAGTTCAAGGAGCTCAGCACAAAGCCGTGGGCTTAGCTCCGCCCACGGGCTGCGAGCAGCCAGCACCGTGCTGCTGTGACTGATGCACGACACGAGCTCACACTGTCACTGCGACAGTCACGGATCGTTGTATGTTCTGTGTGTCGTGTGTTTTGTATAGATGAGCGTCAGCTGGCGACGTAAACATGCTGACAACAGAGACCTGCTTCGCTGCTAAGTTATAGCTAATCGCTAACTGTCCTTCTGTTGGCTGTTACCATAGAAACTAAATGTCTTTGTGCCATCATGCGATTTATTGTTGGATAAAATCAATACTGTCTGACATCACACTCGTGTGCGGTCCTTGGCGTGGACGTCGGTGGACGACAGCTTGTTTCTGTCACAGACAGAAAACACAAAGTGCAATCAGGCCAGAGGCATCAGATCTAATCAAGCGAAACAGGCAGAACATTTAAAACATGATTAATAAATCCGGTTTGATGGTGGTGCAGCTGAGAGTCGTGGAGTGGATGGAGCTCAGAGGGCGGACGACAGGAGGACAAACAGATCTGAGGCTGATTCTCTTTGAACCCTTGTGTGCACATTGTGTTGGCCTTGTTTGCACAGTGTGTGACACACACACACACACAGCTGTGTGCAGGTATTGTGCTGCAGGTATTCAGTCCTGTTAACTCAGAGAAGTGTGTAAAGGAACAGTCCCTGCAGAGGTCAGAGGTCACTGCAGCGCACACAGACTTCTGTGAGTCGTCGGTTCAGTGAAAGCTGAGCAGGGCCGCTCGGCGCTGTGATGTTAAACCAGATCCATCTCCGTGTTTCTGTCCTTCAGATTTTTCTCGTGGTGGCGGCAAACTTCAGAGAGGCGGGGTCTGAGCGGTCTGTCATCTATCAGTGGCATCGGCGGCGGCGGCGTTTCGTCCGTTATCAGACTCTGGAGACTCACACTGCCCAGGACTGGGAGGCCTTTCGCATTCACAACCACAGCTTCCTGGTCGTGGCCAATCACAGACGAGGTAAACAGGAAGTGGACTGTAATGCAGTCTTTTTCATTTTAAATGAATGGATCACTGCAGCTGCTGGGGCATCACACAAAACCAGGATAAGAGCTCATTGTTGTCTCCACAGGAGAACATCATCAGGCCACGTCTTTCTGAGTTAATCAAAATTTAAAAATAATAAATGGAGAGTGGCGTCGGCTCTTTGTGCCCTGAGATGTCCCTCTCCTGCAGTCTGTGAGGCCAACGAAGCATTTCATGCATAAAAATGCTGCAAACAGAACCTTTAATAAAACTTTTCTTTTTATTTCCAGATCAAAGATGAACTTTCAGGATCAAACGTTCCTGATCGGCAGTATTTATTCGTTCAATTTGATTTTCCTTCATGTTCAGGGTATTTTCCACAGTGAAGGAAGTGTCTGAGTTTAACGAGTCTCTGCAGCGGGATGAGGAGCTCCAGAGCAGCCGGTCGTTTCTGATGGGTTTAAAGGTTAAAACGAGGCTTTTTGATGATGGAGATACGAGGTTTCCACCTGACCAAACAGGAGCTTTGAAGAGCTCGTATCTCCTCGTCAGTGTAAACACTTCAAACACATTCATGTGTGCACTTCCTGTAAAGATCAAACACTCCTGAGGCTGAGGCTGTGCAGGTGTACTGTGGTTAGATCACACACTGTGCGCCGTCTCTCTGTTTGAGCTCGTGTTTATTCTGAATGACGGTGAACTCACAGCGCACCGGCCGAAATCACCTCAACACCAACACGTTCGATATAAATGGGCCAACTTTGATTTTCTGTCCTCTTTATCTGCTAAATACATGAAACGAGCAAAAACTGGCAGATTATGAAGGGACTTTTGTACCGGGTAAATAATTAGCTGCTAGCAGGCTGTGAAAAATCAGACGGGATATTTTAAAGATTCATTAATGGTTCAAACCTCAAACTTCTGCATTTACAAGAATATTTTAATGTCTTTATTTAAAAACAGGTCGTCTGCAGTCGTGTCTCCAACCAAACTATCCAAACTTACTCAAATACATTTGTGTTGTAGAAAAAAGTCAACTCAGATGAAATGATTTTGAATGAGACTTTATTCGAGTCACAGGTCTGAACATCACCGCCATGACTGTTTTAACCATTTAGGAATTTCTTTCCTTCATTTTCACAGAACTCAAACTGTAACTGGACAAACCAGGATCACTAAACACGTGGATTATTTTCACTTCATGGATGCTAATCCCTCTCACAAACGTGCAGCCAGGAAACCTCCGGTCTGCATGCAGAGAACTTTAAAGTGGGCAGGTTTAGGCCTGCAGGTACCTCCATGAGTACTGACACACACCCTTCAGATAGCATCAACGACAAACTTTAATATGGCAATGTCTGTGCACGACTCAGCTTTTAACATGTGGAAAACAAACAGTCACAAAGCTCTGAGAGCTCCATATCGAGGGTGGAGGTTAGAAACTCGTCTCAACCCTAAACCAAACAGTTTGGTCAAACATGTATTTCTCCGTCGTCATCTCTACCTGTTAGTCTGTGGGTAAAATACCTGAAACAGAAACTGAATGAGGTTGTGTCTTTGCACCAAGCACAGTCCAAACCATCAGTCTGTTCTATCACAGCCACAGTGATTCGAAGACCTGTGTTTTTCTGAGCATTTGGTAGCTGGATGGGCCTGCAGATCAGAGTCCATCATCTTAGTCACTCTGAAAAGAAATTAGCCAAGGTTGATCCTGAAGATAATCTGGTGTTGGTCAGGTACAAAAAACAAATAGAGACTCAGTTCCAGGGTTTTGTAGAGATGTAATTAGATTACATGAAGGTGTGAGATGCAGCTGACGGTGATTCCCTTTTGTTGAGGCTAATCTCCGTGGAGATTTCATGTGATGGTTTTTGTGTTTCTCGTTGTTAGACGACTCGTTCTTCTAAGCTGGATGCACTTCTCTGGCTTTACTCTGTGATCACATGGACGAGAACTGAAGTGTCGAAATCATGTCAATGTGTCCCTGTGTGTCCTCAGAAAGAGACTCCAACCACAACATCCACAGTGTGATCTACAGGTGGAACCCCGACACAAAGGTGCTGCTGTTCAGTCGCTACATGAGATCTTCTCCTGTCCTGCCATGAGCGTTCATGTCCTCTCTGTCCTGTCCTTTATAAATGCTGCTGATCGTCTCTGTCCTCATGTTTTCAGTCCTAACCCGTCCCTCCTGTCTCTGCAGCTATTTGAGGTGAACCAGACTCTGCTGACGTCCGGAGCCTACGACTGGGAGTTCTTTACTGTGGGGCCGTACCACTTTTTGGTGGTGGCCAACACCTTTGACGGTCGAACCACCATCATCAGCTCCACCATCTACGTCTGGATGGACGGCTCTTTCCAGACCTTCCAGAGCATCCAGGTCAGTGTTTGTCTGTCTTTCAGGGTCTCCCCACCGTCGGCTTTCGTAAACCTTTTACCTTCATGGTCTGAAATGTTACACCAAAGAGGAAGTGCACTAACGTTTAATGGCCAGCAGGGGGCGACTCCTCTGGTTGTCTGTGAGTGTCCTGCTCAGCTGACTTGAGCTCAGTGAATGTTTCCCTCATGTTTCAGCTGTAAATAAAACATGAAGCTCATTTTGGAAATTATCGTCCAGTTACAGTCACAGAGGACAGCAACATAGGGTTTGGTCATTGGTGAGTTATTAGCCAATGAGAATGCAGCATCGGTCGTTTCAGAGTCAGATCTACTGCACACCAGGGACCTCTGGTTTTAAACACGGTGACAGCAATAACGTTCAGTTTGTGGCTTCGCAGCATGACCTCACTAACCAGCGGTGATGTCACGGTGACTCCGTCCTTCTTTTATATACAGTTAGTTTCCTAGCACTGATGCAGTGACCAGTGGGTGACTGTAGATGACTGACAGTGAAAGCATGTTCACAAAGCAGGCTGGACTCAGCTGTGAGGCTCGTGGTTGGTTAAACCCTCCTCCAGAGACGTTTCCTGAACATGAAGTCATCTGTACTCAGTAATCTGCCTGCTTGTTGACCTCTGGCTGTTTGCATCATTAATAAAACCGACGCGTTCGCTCGTCCTGCTGTTCATCAGCTCTGGTCACGTGCAGCACGTCTTTAAGCTCAGGTGTGTCAGCTGAGGATCAGGGCGTTTTCACAGAGTAATCCGAACCAGCAGCAGATTAATTAATCTGTTTACATTAGCCTAACCACAGCTCTGCAGCTAACCACCGTGGTGTGTCATCTTTACTATCTCGCTAACCTCCTGCTAACCTTTTGACATGGATGTTGAACATTATTGTAACAGCTGTGAGAACAGCCCCACCGATCTCTTTATTCTTAACTCCCAGGATTCGAGTAAATGCACCAATTACTAAGATTGAGTTGATAAATCTGCAGGACCTGTCAGCAGGTCAAAGTGATGAACATGAGAGACGTAGATTTGATTGATTATGGAGATTATCCGTATAACTGTAGATTGTTTTATTTGATTGAATTACAGACAAGAACATTTAAAAATGGGATTTACCAAAGAGAGACTTTATTTTTATTATTTTTATTTATATTTTTAATGAAGCAGGAAGTCCTGAGATGCTGCGTCTCCTGTCTGGCAGACCTGGACATGTGACAGACGTAGCTTCTTTGCACATGAATGATTTATGACAAACATTTCAGAAGAAAGATATTTTTTCTCATATCTATTAAATTCTGTCACATAATGATGTCTGTGAAGGTTCTCAGTCATCCAGGTCATCGTAGTCAAAGGAGCTTGCAAAGAAAAGCGTCTGGACTTCTTTGAGTTGCTTGAAGACGTTTCACCTCTCATCCGAGAAGCTTCTTCAGTTCTAAGGTCAAATGGTGGAGAGTCCCAGATTTAAACCTAGTGGGAGTTTCCCCCCCACAGAGGGACAAAAGGACCCCTGATGATCCTCTAATCACCTGAGCCGAGGTGTGAAACTGGGTGTGGGTCCCAATCAGCCAGGGTTTCGGGTGAGCTCATTGTGAAACCTGGCCCCACCTTCTCATGTGATTTCCTGAGGTCAGACGGCCCAGGATGTGAGTGGGCGTTAAGGCGTCTGGGGAGGGAACTCAAAACTGGATTATAGATGGCAGACAGTTGGTGTCGTAAACCACCGCCTCTGTTCAAAGATGGTCGCTCACAGTGGACATAGATGCTTCTTTCACTCCTCTTTCAAACCATCTGTCCTCTCTGTCCAAAATGTGAACATTGGCATCCTGGAAAGAGTGACCTTTGACCTTTAGATGCAGATGGACTGCTGAGTCTTGTCCCGTGGAGGTGGCTCTTCTTCTGGCTTCGTCACATAATGATGTTTTTCATTCATGAATTAAACTTTTTTTTATTATCTGGGATCGTTTAATCATCCTAAATGTTGAAACTCAGTGATATGAGCCAAACTTTAAAGGATTATTTTATTGTGACACTGAACTCGCGGACAGTGAAACATGTCCGCTCACATTTATTCTCACAGGATTGTTTCATCTTGTGCGTCCTCTTCAGAGGATGAACTTGGGACAGCGTCCCCCTCAGGATGTGTTTAGCTGGGGCGGTGCTGGTTACCTGTCCAGGTGAGTCCTGGCAGATGTCAGAGCAGACATGACAATGAGGATGTTGTCAGTGAGTCACATGATAACAGCAGCGACGTGACGCTGCCCGACCGCAAATCACAGGCTGGTAAAAATACCACGCTGACTCACAGCTTCAGGGAAACACCTCGCTCTCAGCCGGGCTCTGATTGGTGCAGGTGTGCCTCTGCAGGTAAACGCTGTTTTCCAGCCACACTTGATATTTCTGTGTTTTTGCCCCTTAATTTCTGAGCTTCAGTGTTTTTTTGGTCGTCGTTGATCCCGGATCACAGGAGCGCGTTGCAGGGTGTTTGGATCGCTCGCCGCTCACAAACTCAGGTTCCTCGTCCTCACCTCGCTTACTCTGGATTATGGTGGATGTATCCGTTGTGACATCACGCTCTCTGAAGCCTCCGTTTTAGCCTCATTTAGCTGTTTTTTGGAAAAATGTACCATATTTGGAAGAGTGTGAGTAATCAGCTAACATCCAATCAAAATGCTCAAATTTCTCTCACCAAACTGCCGCTCCGCCTTCCTGGACGGTCTGTTAGTACAGCCATGTTACTGGTCACATGATGTCATTAAAAGACTCCAACAGCACAAACACGGTGCAGAGGTCCAGTTCAGGTGAAGCTAGCAGCTACAGCCGCCTGTGTCGCCATCCACCGGTCGGTCAAACAGGCCCCGCCCCTAATATCTGCAGGGTCTTGGAGCTTCAGTGTTGTTAACGTGATCTCAGGTTCACCTGGAGCTGACTTACTCTCACACCTTCCTGCCATTACACTCGACCCCGTTCTGAGTTGTTTTAGCTCCTCCCCAGAACCCGTCGCATCATTCGCTCCTGCGGTGACAACAACCAAAGATAACGGTCTTATTAAAGTCAGTGTTTGGGGTTTCAGGGTGAAGGTGGTGATGATGATGATGAGCGCTGTGTACCTGCAGCCTGGTAAACAGCGATGCCTGCACAGACGCAGCTGCTTGTTTAAAACATTAATGTGGTGACAGATGTGCACATGAAAGCAGATCATAAAAATCATCTTACGCTGATGAAAATATGTTTTTCAGTCTGTTGATGTCAAAGACGAAACAGGAAACCAGAGCAGTGTAATTAATGCTTGTGTGCGAGGGGGTTTCCAGCTGCGCGCTGAAGAAGACTTTTATTGCTTCTGAAAACCACAAAAACATGTTAAAGCATCATGAAACCACCTGAACCTGTAATTCAGCTGCTGACAGCCGGCACAGCACGCATTAAACTGCTCAGACATCAACACGACTAATGGAGCTGCAAATAGCTCCAATCAGACCCAGCCAGACCTCACCAGCTCCCCCTGCAGGCTGCACGAGCCGCTGCACACAGGCAGCACGAAGCAGAGCGTTTCATAGTCTCACATTACAGTAACGTATAAAACACTGAATTATGACTTCATTTAAAAGCTTCCTCCTTATTTCATTGTGATGTGTCAGTGAATCCCAAAGTCCACCAGACACTCCCCGGGCCGGGCCTGAGATGGGCTTCCTCTGAAGGGTGGCTGGCCTCGCCCTTAGAGAGGGAGGGGCTCAGAGTTAAGCCGCTGCTCCTTCACATCAAAAGCAGTCAGTCGAGGTGGTTTGAGCATCTGACAAGGATGCCTCCTGGGCGCCTCCTGGGTGAGGCCCCGGGGCAGACCCAGGACACGCTGGAGAGATTATATCTCTCGGCTGGCCTGGGAACGCCTTGGTGTTCCCCGGATAAGCTGGAGGAGGTGGCTGGAGAGAGGGAGGTCTGTGCTTCTCTGCTTGGGCTGCTGCCGTGGATAAGTGGAAGAAAATGGATGGATCAGTGTGTACAGTGAGCCCAAAGCTCACAAGCAGTGATGGAGTCTTTACTCTATTCAAAGTAATAGATTACACAGTACTCATTGGTGTTTTTTTGTTTGTTTGGGTTTTTTTGTTGTTTTTTTTTGTGTGTGTCCCGTTTGGATCTTTAGCCATCAGAATTGTTGTCTTAAGGCCAAGAAAGATGCCGAGCGGATTTATTTTACCAAGTGGATCATCATGGCCTTGCCATATTGGTCCATTTGATTGACCTTTATTATAATTATGAATTTATTTTATTTTCGGTTGCTACAAACGGGACAGACGTGACTGGGGGATAGGACAGGGAGAAAGAATGAAAGAAAGAGAGGGAGAGAAAGAAAACCAAAGGGGAGAAGAGAGAGAGGGGGGGAAGAAAGAAACAAACAAACAAACAAAACACCTGGATCACCTGTATGGAGAAAAAAAAACAGAAGAGAAAGCAAACAACAAAGAGCAACATAATAAAAACAGCACCATCACAATAAACTAGCTAGCAGTAGATAACAGTAGATACTAAATAATAAACGATATTGTGCAGCACGCAAGATAGACAGCGCACAATGTGCTTTGAGCCAGCAGCCAAGAAAGGTGTAGTCCGCATCTGTGAACACCCGTGTGTACACCTGTGTGCATACCTGTGTGGATCAGCATGCTTGTATTCCAAAGGTTTCTCCATGTAACGATCTGCTAGGGAGTGTGGGGAGCCATAGCCCCGTCCACCAGGGTATGAAGCAGGTATGGAGGAGATCCAGGCCCCAGATATCCAGAGGCCCCAGAGTACAAGGACCCGAGGAGGACCACCACAGGGGGGGAACCGTGCCACCCTCCTGGGAAGAGCTAGGTAGAGCCCCAAACGAGAGGTCACCCCGCAGCTACGGAGCAGAGGCCAGAGGGGGTTGCAGTGGCGTGCCCGCAGGCTCTGCCGGCAGCCAGCTGTGCCAGAGAGGACCGAGCTTCAGGCCCAGAGGCCAGAGGCCTGAGGGCATCCCACCCCCCGGAAGGAGCCCAGCCGGGCCACAGGCACCCGGCCCCGCCAATCGGCCACCAGGAGTGAGCCGGTACATGCATGAGCGCCCAGCCCCACACGACAAGGACCACCAACACACCAACGTCTGAGGGCATCAGCCACCGGCAGGGAGTGTGGTGAGGGGAGATAGGCCTCCGTACTTTAGAGGGCCTGAGATGTACCCAGAGAGGTTGAGTCTAAGACCCAACCTGACATATAGACACAGACAAACAAGCACACGTGGACACAGACGTGCATTCCCACCCCCATATGCACAACCAAATACTCGGCACTCACCCAACGTGTAGACAGACACAAATAGACACTGCACAGACAGTCGCACTCCCCAAACATACTCTATATCCCAGGTCCAGGTACCCCCGCCCCCAGAGGGGCAAGCCGCACCTAGACCCAGGAGATGTAACCCTTCTCTCTGGGGTGGAGGCAAGCGGACCACCTCCTTATCTGCAGTAGCAGGGAGGCCCCGCATCCCAGACCCCAGTCTGACGGCCAGCACCTCCTCCCAGCCCCCCAGCCCTGACGGCTAACAGAACCGGGGTGAGTGAAGACCTCAAACCTCCCTACGCCCGCTCATATGTAGTGTTGCTGTGTGCTGTTCTAAAGTGCATTTAAAACTCAGGAGAGCATGGTACTAGCTTCCTCTCAGAGAGCAGCACGGCTCCTCCCGAAAACCCTTAGTGTCTAAATGCATTTAAAATTGAGGGTAGGGCACCAGCGCCAGAGGTGGGTTGGAGTACAACGACCATCCTCTGGATGCTGTAAAACGTGCCCACCCCCAAGGCCCTATATGTATGTGTTATGTGAGAGTGTGAGTAATGTGGATGTCTAGGTTGCAGAATAAAATTGAGGCACAGGCGGCCAGAAGGGGACAGAGGGGGAGTGCCTCCCCTGCACCCTGGTGACATACCTGCACCCCAAGCCCTGCGTGTGTGGGTGGGTGTGGTAGAGCGGGAATAGGGAGGCAGCTGAGGATGGGGAGGGAAGAAAGGGAGGGGCAAGCGGCCCCTCCCTGGGGCCAGCTCCCCCGCTGACCCCAGTAGGCACCCCCACGCTCTGGAACCCACCAGGGCAAGGGGGCCCAGGACCATCCGGACCGGGGCCCGCAGCAGCAGCACTGCCCAGCCCCACAGAGTCCAGGGCAGCCCACCCGACTCCACCCAGAGAAAACTGCACCCACCCCATCATCCAATCATCTCCCAAACTACACAAGACAATAGACACCCAGGCTGAGTTCATTCCCCACCTCTCCTATATCTCTCCCCCCACCTGCAGAGTGAGCTCCTGTAGTGAGGAGACCACCTGCAAAGATATAACAGCCTCCCCACCAGTTAGAGAGCCCCCTAGTTGGGCCGATGCACCAGAGGTCCCCTGCACTGGGGCTGAGCCCCCCTGCACCCACCCGCCCACTGCTCCGGCGACACAACAGCCAGGACCCAAGCCCCCAAGGCCCGGCCAGCACCCCAGACCGGGGGGCGGAGCACCCCCAGACCCCCAAGCCTCCACACCCGTCCCGGACCCTCCCAGGGGCAGCCAGGCTACCAGGCCAGTAACCAACGTCCGCCAGCACAGACCCTCCCCCATCTCCGCTGTACGCAGCCACAAGGAAAACACCATCCAAGAGCCCCAGAGCTTCTAACCAGGTCATGGCCACATCCCCCGGGTTAGGCCCTCCAGGGAAACGTCCCTAGGGACTCCCCAGACACCCTAAGGCCGTCCCTACCCCCATATCAACCACGATAGCGAAGGCAGGACCAAACCATGACCCCCCACCCCCACTAGGTGATGAAGCCGATCAAAGGAGCCCAAAGGGATTGATCAAATGTGATGGCAGAGGTTGTATCAAGACTAATGTGATCTATTAGATGGTTTTTATATTGGTTAGAATTAAGATTATTTTTATTTTTCCAGTTAATGAGGACCATTTTCTTGGCAATGCATAGGGCCGTAAAAACAACGTGGGCTGTGTTTATTTCTGCAGTGACCTCATCCAAGTTGCCCAGCAAGCATACTAAAGGGGAGGCTGGAATGTTACATTTCAGACACTTTGATAAGTCTTCACATATCTCACGCCAAAATTTCTGAACTGGTGGACAGAACCAAAGAGCGTGGATGTAATTGTCCGGTGTATTTGCTGTGCAGTGTGAGCAGTTGTTGGAAGGCGTATAGCCCATCTTGAACATCCTATGACCAGTATAGTGCACTCTGTGTAATATTTTGTATTGTATTAATTGCAAACTGGGATTTCTGATCCATTGAAAGGTTTTTAAGCATATCTGAGACCAAAGGTTTGGGTCTAAGTTGATTGATAAATCTGCTTCCCATTTTGCAATAGGAAGGGATATTGATTCATCTATTTTAGAAAGTGTTCTGTATACTTTAGACAATAATTTGGGGGGTTTTAGACTAAAAAATTGTACCACACTTGGTGGTGTTTGTAATTCAGCTTCACTGGGATTAAATTTCTTTTTTACTATGGATTTAATTTGTTGATATTCCAAAAATCGTTTCTTGTTGATCCCATATTGTATAACTAGTCTGTCAAACGAAATAAAGTCTGTTCCTTCCAATATATGTTCCAAGTATTTAATTCCTTTGCAACTCCAATCTGAAAAGTTTATCATATTATTATTTTGTAATATGTCCGGGTTGTTCCAGATAGGTGTACGTTTGCATGGGATTAATGAAGACTCTGTCATTATTAGAAACTCCCACCATGCTGTCAGAGAAGAGCTGATATTGATGCTTTTAAAGCATGCATGTCGTTTGATGTTTGAGCTGATAAATGGTAGGTCTGAAATTTCTAGGTTATTACATAGTGCCTGTTCTACATCTATCCAAGGTTCATCTAAGAGGGTGTGTTTAAACCATCTAGAGATGAACTGAAGCCTGTTGGCTAAAAAATAGTGATTAAAGTTAGGCAGATCTAATCCTCCTTTATCCTTGGTCCTTTGTAGTGTTTTTAAGCTGATACGTGGGGGTTTATCTTTCCAAAGGAATTTAGAAATGTACGAGTCTAGAGATCGGAACCAATCTTGTGATGGCTTATTTGGGATCATTGAAAATAAATAGTTTATTTTTGGCAAGATCATCATTTTTATAGCGGCGACCCTTCCCATGAGTGATATGGGTAAAGATTTCCATCTAGCCAGAGAGATTATATCTCTCGGCTGGCCTGGGAACGCCTTGGTGTTCCCCCGGATAAGCTGGAGGAGGTGGCTGGAGAGAGGGAGGTCTGGGCTTCTCTGCTTGGGCTGCTGCCGTGGATAAGTGAAAGAAAATGGATGGATCAGTGTGTACAGTGAGCCCAAAGCTCACAAGCAGCGATGGAGTCTTTACTCTATTCAAAGTAATAGATTACACAGTACTCATTGGTGTTTTAAATGATAGAAGGCTCATCCTCGCAGTCAGACGAGTTCTTCTTTCCCACATACGTCTGACATTCATGCAAACACACTTGTTCACCCACCCGAGTGGAGGCAGCAGGGATGAAAACACCTACTTTCAACTGATGCTTTGTTTTTCCCTGTGACTGATCCTGATCACACTTACTGCACATGAGCTGGAATCAGCTGTGTTCGTTTTAGATTTAAGCTTCTTTGCAGTGCAGATCTTCCTCTTCTCCTCCTGCCCAGCAGCTCCAGCTTCATCATCCTCGTCCCGTATATCCACTCTTCCTCCTCTGCACGTGTCCAAACCGCCTCAGCCTCTGAGTCTCAGCTGTTCCTCTGATGGACTCATTTCTCATCCTGTACAATGACCTGAGCTGTGTGTTCACACTGTCACCAGTTAACGTTATAAATCTGAGGCTGTCACAAAGGACACACAGACCCTGTTTCCTTTACCGTTTAAGCAGAGGGAGTGAAAACCAGCCCAGTCCGATCACACAGGGATCCAGGTAGACACGGAGGCCATGATGCTCCTGTTACCTCCTGACGATCAGGCAGCTGGGTCTGCTTACACTCAGCTTTAGCATCACTCTGGTTCTTGCTTGTTGTTTTCCATCTCCTCTGGCTTCTGTGAGTTTTGAAAACAGAGCGTGTTGTGGTTGTTTTCTCCAAGTTTAGCCAATCAGCATCCACCATGCCAAGGAGAAGTTCTTCTTTCTCCACTAAAAGCGGCGTTGAAGGGACTCCTGCAGTGAAAGCCCCTCCCACCAAGTGTACGATTATCAGAGGGTTACCCTTCGTACCCTGGTTCTCTGAGTGTCCTCTTCTTTCCGCAGACAGTTGGAGCGACAGACTGGGAGCCGTTTCAGATCGACGGCAGGTTTTTCCTCGCCGTCGCCAACAGTCAGAAGATCCCTGATCGTGGCACGAATGTCTACAGCATCAACTCCACCGTGTACGAACTGAACGCGCTCACACAGACCTTCATCCGCTTCCAGGACATCCTCACACACAGGTGAGCGTCACACCTGGGCTCATTTAACATGTCTTCAGATACACTTCCTGCTTTTACCTGGAGATTAAAGGAGCAGCACGAAGATTAAAGGCTGAATAACATTTCTTTCAAAGTCACTGTGGAAACGTTACTGATCATTAAAAGGAAGCCATCGGCACCGAGAAGCCTGATGTTTGTTTAAGGTTTCATTTGGAATTTTATTCATTCGTTTGAGATCATTTACATTTTGTTAAAAAACACATTTTAATAACTTTTCAACATTTTGTTCATAGTATTTCATATCTTTATTAAATTATTTATATTTGCGTTATTCGTTCTTTTTTATTATCACTTTTTGATGATTTTGTTAGTTTTTAGTTTTTAATTTTTGGATTTTTATTTTATTTTATATTTATTTATTATTCCATAAATATTCGTAAATATTATGAACATAATGTTTTAATACATATTATTATATTTATATTAATTCATGTGCATATGTGTGTTCATTTATATTTATAAGATAAGATAAGATAACCTTTATTAGTCCCACACGTGGGAAATTTGTTTTGTCACAGCAGGAAGTGGACAGTGCAAAAGTTATGAAGCAAAAATTAGAATACAATAAGAATAAATACAGTACACAACTGTACAGAATAGAATAAAATAAAATACTATATACAGTAGAATAAAACAGAATAAAATATACAATAAGATAAAAATAGAATACAAATGCTATATACAACTGAGTAAAAATACAACGATGCCAGAAAAGATTATTCCACTTAGTGTTATTGCACATGTGTGGATGTGTGTGTTTGATCAGTTAAAGTCTTTATTGTGGAGTCTGACAGCAGTGGGGAGGAAAGACCTGCGAAATCTCTCCGTCCCACACCGTGGGTGCCGCAGTCTCCCACTGAAGGAGCTGCTCAGTGCTGTCACAGTCTGCTGCATGGGGTGGGAGATGTTGTCCAACAGGGATTATTATACTTTATTATACTTAATAATATTTTCTGAGGATATTGATGACCTTTCTTTTCCACTTTCTTTTCCACTTTATTTTTTATTATCTTTGAACTATAACAGTCATTTTTTGGACATTTTTTGGGGATTTCTAAGCTTAGCTGTAGAAACATCTTACTTATCTTTTTTTTCTTTGTTTTTCGGGACTTTCTTCAACAGTTAATTTAAGACCTGAAAACGTAAATATATTTTAAAGAAAAGGTTCATTGTAAAAATCCCAGAAACAGCTGCTCTTCACAGTGTGTCGTCTTGTTCTCCTCCTTCGTGTGTTCAGTGCGCTGGACTGGGAGTTTTTCACCATCGGAGATGAAAAGTTCCTGGTGGTGGCGAACTCTCACGACGGCAGCTCGTACTCGTTGAACAGCATTGTCTACAGGTGCGTAAGTGCTCATCTGCTCAGGTGTGACGTGTTTCCTGAGCTCAGGTGACCTCTGTGTGTGATTTTAGGTGGCAGGGTTACGAGGGCTTCGTTCCTGTCCACAGCCTGCCCACGTTCGGCTGCAGAGACTGGGAGGACTTCAGCACGGACGAAGGCTCCTTCCTCATCTACTCCAGCGCCAAGTCCAGGCTCAGCAAGGTGTTGAAACTGAGGAACTACTGAGTGAAACCATCCTGG